>NW_027280655.1:0-15000 GCF_046629955.1 Centroberyx affinis | reverse complement strand
TTGGGGGGTCTCTAAAATATTGACAATATGCTATTTTTGCCATGCATTTCTATTTTTCTGTATCTTCATCATCATGGATCATGCGTAAAATTAGGCTTTTATTGATGTATGATTCATGCATGAGGGTGATTCATCACTTGGTATTTACAGTGCTCATGCATGTGTGTGTTGTTATAGGCTGGTTTGTTGATACGTGGCCCTCGTATTCATGTCTTAATTGTAGCGAGAAATTATTGTGCTCATCTGCATGTGATGGGTAACTTTAACTGTTGTTGATGAGGACTGGATCCCTTGTAGGCAGCCTGCCGTGCTGTTTTAGATTTAATGCTCATACATTTGTGTGTTTATAGGCTGTTTTGCTATTTGACCTATCCGTGTCTTATTTGTGCCGATAAACTATAGAATATAGTCCATCACTCTGCAGAGTATACTGTGCCCTGCTTTAGTTGGCCGTATTGTATCATACTGTGATGTTTGGTTTTGATACCTGTGTGGAGGTTTGATGTGGTCATTAACTGATTATTATATATCAGATGGACATGATCACAGTACACTGCACGATTCATAATGGATAATAATTTGGACACTTGCATCTCTAATAATGTCTCTAATCCTCGTATTTCATTTCTCTTTCAGTATAGCTTAGAGCTGAGAGATATGGCTGAAATCAATATAATGAATAACAATAATCATGAGGGTTTTTTTTTTTCCGATATCACAGTATGACTCAAATATGCAAAATCACCTGTTAAATAATCAGTAGTAATGTTCATCCCAGTGTGATGTCAAACAAAACTGAAATTTTTCAAATAATATTCCTACCATACCTCATTTTGTCAGAGTTTTTAAATAAAAATGTGCTGGTTATCAGTTCAGACGGCAGGATCGTGCGTCATGATGATGACATCACACACAAAGTTTGATGCAAATGCAGTTTCCCATTGACCAGTTTCTGATGCAGTGCCTACGGAGAGCCTGCAAAACCTGTACTCTTTTTGTTGTGAATGTATACGTATTTGTGTGTATTTGTACAATTTGTACCGTTTTCCTTGTTTACGTTTTGCTTTTATGTGAAGCAGGGCTCCCGGCATGTTCGCTCAAACCTCTGCAGATGATCCAGAGCGCGGCGGTGCGTCTGGTCTTCAGCCCAAAACGGCACATGTCACTCCGCTGATCCACTGGCTCCCAGTCGCCGCCCGCATCAATTTGAAGTCCTTGATGCTCGCCTACAAAGCAGCAACCAAAACGGCTCCGACCTACCTGAACTCCCTCATTCGGGTCTACGCTCCCTCCCGCCCGCTACGCTCTGCCAAGGAGCGGCGCCTGGTGCTGCCGCCACAACAAGGCCCTAAGTCTCTAGCCAGACTCTTCTTCTTCTGTGGTTCCTCGGTGGTGGAACGAGTTACCAAACTCCATTCGATCCGCAGAGTCCCTCTCAATCTTTAAGAAAAGGCTAAAGACCCAGCTCTTTAGTGAACACCTTCTCACCTGATGGACTGTGTAATCCAAAAAAAAAAAAAAACTCTTTATCTGCCTCATAGCACCTCTGTCCTGTTGGACCTGAACTTAGCTTTATGGCTCTTACTCTCGTTGTTCTCTCCTGACTAGATCCTTGCTTGTGTTGTATTAAAATCTCATGTGTACGTCGCTTTGGATAAAAGCGTCTGCCAAATGGGAAATGGGAAATTGTAAATTGAAGTTTCCCTGTGAAGGAAATGTACTATAAATAAACTTTTACTGACTTATTTACTCTGTAATGGATGGGATTTAAAACACAATGAAGCACAATTCTTCAGTCAAAACATAACAAATAGTACATTTGTTAAACAAAAAGTACAATTAGCCTACTGACTTGTAAAATACTCAAAACCGTAAACATACATAACTAGAAGGGCACTCGGAGAGCGCAGACCTCCACCAAGGTTTGTGCTATTATTGCTTGATCATGAGTCAGATCCGGATCTGCTGAAAAAAATTTAATGGGTTCTATCTTGGCCCATGCTACACCCTTCCACCAAGTTTAGTGAAAATCGGGCCAGTAGTTTTTCCATAATCCTGCTAACAAACAAACAAACAAACGGCACCGAAAACATAACCTCCTTGGCGGAGGTAAAAAGGTTACTCAAATACAGCAATGAGAATAAATGTACTTTGTTACATTCGGTTTGACAGGTTTAGTCCTGGGTGTCGATATTTCTCTGTTCCAGTCTCTCATGCCTGTGTGTCTGTTGTTCTTGGCAGATAAAGTAACTCTATCCTGAGTCTGACTACCGAGCCGCTTTAATCATATTTCATCTTTACGAGGTTTCCGCCGCAGCCCGCGATGGGCCCGGCGTTGGCCTCAGGACCGATGGATCCACACTTGACAAACTGCGGCTCGACCTCCGGCCACGCAGACGGGCCTCGCGCTGTAAATCCCCCTCCGGAGCCGGGGGGGATGATTGGCGTTTCATTTGTGCCGCGGACGCAGGCGGAGGAGTGAATCTCCGGGACAGCGCTGACTCAGCTGACCGATCGTGTTTTTCCCCCGGGGGCCTTTCGTCGAGTTAGTGATTTAATTTGAGCCGTAGATGAGAATCGGCCGAGGGGAGGGAAGACCCGTCCGAGTCTCTGTCTCCACACTTCACACACAGTTGAGATCTTAGAGGGACGGTCAGCCCAGTTAACTGTCAGTTTTCTTCTTTAGTCTCTTTCCTGAGTTCTGTGTTCATCATTCACCAACATCTGAACGTTCCTCACATTCAATAACTGTAATAAAGCTCTCTTCTCTTCTCTTGTGTTGTATTATTACTTATTGTTTACCTTTTGCATTTGGTTCCTTGTGGATTTTATGTATGTAAATTATAATATCATTGCATTTGTTATAAATTGATTATTTTATTTTATTCTAATTATTTATTATTTTTCAAGTATGTACCTCTGTTATTGTTGTTAAACTCAAACAAGTCAAGCTTTTGGTTGTAAATTGTGTGTTTTCATTTTAATAAACATTTGGGTGCAAAAAAAAATAACTGTAATAAAATGGAGCTTTTGGCTGCTGTATGATCTATAGTGAAACAGTTCAGAGAGCTGCTGGGCGAGCGAGCTTCACTCTACACTGGAGAGAGAGAGAGAGAGAGAGAGAGAGAGAGAGAGAGAGAGAGAGAGAGAGAGAGAGAGAGAGAGAGGCGTGTTGAGGTCGACTCCGAAATCAGCTGATCGGCGGAGAAACGACTTCAGATTCTCACAGTTTCTTGTTGTTTTTTCACACCCAACTATGACTAAAAAAAAACATTTGAATGAGAAATTGCATATTTTAGTTGGCTATCCCTTTAACGCTAAAACCACATATCTACCAAAAAAATAACCAAGGGCCAAAGAGTCATCCCTAATGAAAAATCACTAGGCCTATAACATTCCTTTAGGGATTCACAGTGTCTATTCTACTCAAAAGTGAGTCTCTAGTGACTCTATTGTACTTTATAGTATTTTTTTAATCTCCTATAGTATCTCTATAATATTCCTACAGGGGCTTACAGTGTCTATAGTACTCAGCAATGAATTTAAAGTTGCCTTAATGCACTTTATAGTAGTTTCATATCCCATCAGGCTGCTATAATATTCATATAATATTCCTATAGTGTTTTATAGTGTGTCTATGGTACTCAATGCTGTCCTTTATGTTTTGTTGTCTTCTGGTATTACTGTCACATTTTTCGCAGTATAATTTTTTGACCTATAGTAATTGCATGATACTTAAAACGTTTGCTTTGATGTTTGTACGGCAAATCCTTCTAGATCCCTCTAATCCTTCTGAAATGAGTTGTTCCATTATGGTAGTTCCTTTTCATAAGGGACACAAATATTCTCGTATACTTTTAATTCAAACTAAGAAAGGGAAAGATAACACCAAAATTGTACTTTTGCGTTTTCATCGAGATAAAATTGATGATTATTCTGATAAAAATGAAATGATTATTCTGCTCTCCTCCTGTTATCTGTTCCCTGAGGCGTTGCTTTCAAAATCACATGTTGAAGAGTTAATAAAAAGAATACAGGTTTAGTAATGCAGGTTTCAGGAGACCTTTATTTATACAAAAACAAAACAAATGATTAATATCTGATGCTGCTTATACATGCCAAAATAACACAGATCATAAATCCAACACTGTTTTTCATTATAAAGCGTTAACATTGGACTGGAGATGATCATAAAAATGACAACAAAACACAATATGGAAACTGAACTGATCGATAATCAAAAATGAAAAACAAAAAAAAAAGCTATTTTAAGGTGTAATGTATGCAGGAGATGCTACTTGCTTTAAAAAAAGGTTAACTGTAACTATTAGTGCTTTGCAGGGCAACAGCTCACAGCAATTGCTATCAGTGTAATTCACTTCATCATCAATACCTTCGTCTGTCATCTGTCACTCATCGCAATGCAGGAACATAAATGTACTATTTTAAATATACATTCTATGGTTTTTTTATTTCAGAATAAGACCCTAAACTAATGTATAATGACAGTTAGGGATGGGACAATATGTCAAAATTCAATATATATCGCAGAAAAATGAATGGTGATATCAGCTCCATGTTATTCTGCTGTAGTAATCACTAATGAGACTCTTGACCATCACAGTTTCACAAGCTCTCCATCCAAATTATATTATTGTCACTTTGTAATGACATTTTCAAATTGTTGTTTACATTCTAGCAGCCAATGGCATCGCTGGAAAGATTTGAGTCTCAGAAATAAACAGAATTCTGCACAGTCAGAGTTTGTTGTCACTGAACTTTTATTGATCACATCGTATCCTGGTTGTATTGAATCCTGAACCTCAGATCGCGTATCGAATCGAAGATAAGAATATCGTCCCTTCCCTAATTACAGCACTATGTGAGCAAAGCTTCTGCATACACATTTAAAGTATTTGTTGATTGAGGCTGCTATTGTGTCCAAAACTCTAAATGAGATTAACATAACATAACTTATCTTTTACAGTAATATACATTCTGTACGCTGTGTCCAACTGAACTTCAAAAGAAACTATAAATATTAAGCAGCGAATTGCAAATACATTCATACGCAGAAAACTAGCAGCGTTCAAAAAAGCTTCGATGCAGCCGACAGCAAAGCCTCAAATCCACTACAGTCACGTTCAAAAGAGTAAGGTGAGTCAATCTAACCTCTATAATATCACAATAGCAGCACAAACGTGTGAGATAAGCTTTGCGTCACCACTTGAACTACTTTGGCAACATTATTCTTATTTATAAGGGATTGGGGTTTCTACAAAGTTCATGCAAATCCTATGTTTTTCTTCGTTTTACCACTAGGTATGTGCTGTTAACCATGCTCAGTCAAACTAAAAGCTGCACCTGGCAAGAGTTTTATCCAAAGGTATACCCAGCCAAAGGTTTTATCAGCTGAAATTAAATTCTGATGTCGTGTCTGGACACTTCACAGGATTCCTGGGTATTGAAGTCCTTAAGTTACTTCTCACTGCCATTTGGCAGAGGTGTGTCCAAGTCAACTCTGCTCGAGTCCCAAGTCAGTCTCAAGTCTGGAGGCACAACTCTCAAGTCAAGTCCCAAGTCTAAATGTAGATTACCAAGTCAAGTCCATGTCATTAAAGTCAAGTCTCAAGTCTAAATGTAGAACAGCAAGTCAAGTCAGAACAAATCAAGAGTCCAGTATCAATTTAATATCTTAAAGAAAACTAAATATCTAGGACTTTTCAATGCAATATGGTTTTAATAGGATAAAAACTTGGTAAGAGCATCATGAGTTTGATTTCTACAATCAGTTTCAACTTCACTAAATTCAATCATTCCATACAAATTCAGAAAACAGAATTTAAATTCAGTCGTCTGCTGGAACAAATCTCATCACTTTCAATCTAAGTCATTTACACAAACACAAGATCTCAAGTCAAGACTTTAGAAACCTTTTCAAGTCGTCAAAGTACAAGTCAGAGTCAAGTCCCAAGTCTTGTCTTCATGCATCAAGTTAAGTCTCAAGCAATCAAAATTTTGACCCGAGTCTGACTCAAGTCCAAGTCATGTGACTCGAGTCCCCACCTCTGCCATTCGGGGCCGCCGACATGCAGAATTGCCAAGTGCAGCTTTAATTTTCATCTATCCTATTACTGAAGACGCCTTCAAGCACCGCACTTTAAAAGCTTCCTTTAGCTCTGACTCCTCTCCAGTGGTCGCAACTCGTTGGATCTGTTTAGCGTTCAGAAGCCAGTCTGACATGGATCCATGTTACAGTATAATGTTTATTCTTTTCTTACCAGACTGCTCAGAGACCAGCTGAGGCCTGCGCTGACCAATTTCACGTTCCAGGTTTAGGTGATATGTACAACATTATACATTCAGATCTAAGATTAATACACGAACTTCTCTTCGACATTCATCATCCCTTTGAAAGTTTCCTCCGCCTTTTGCCATCTTTCTTTTCCCTTCAGCCATCTGGTGCAAATAAACCCAAACCTCACCAGGTCTTTTACCCCGGGCACTAACACAACACAACCCGCTTCTGTAGTTCTGGCTTATGAATTAGTCATCGTTTTGATCTAACAGAAAACCCCATAACCGCACGAGCTGATCTTGATGAGTTTTCAGTGTCAGTTTAAGAACTTTTCCCTAAAATCCTAGACCCGAATTCTTCTTAGTGCATGGCTCCATGGAAAAAGTTAAAATTCTGACTTTCATCTCTGAATATGAACCAACTCAAGTGGGTTAAATGGTTTAATTGTTGAAAATTTGCTACAGATAATGTTTGACCCTAACCCTTCAGGACCTTGACTCCTCACCCTAAAATAGATTTAGTATATTACCAGTTCACACTGTCTGAAGAGGCAGATCAGCACCAACACCCAACACAAGAACTTCTTACGTTTTAACACATTCGAACAACTAGAAATGTCCATCACAGATGTTGACCAATCACAGACCTTCTCTCTTTTCCCTGGGCACTCCAAGCTCTCCTCCAAAGTCCCGCCCCCTCCTCAGGTCACTCGCTGCGTGGCAGCCACACCGCGGCGGACCTACTTCCTGGTGTAATCCTCCTCCTTCCCGTCATCCTCTCCTATCCGGGTGGCGCCGGCCTCCTCCACGGGGCCCTCCCTCTTGGTTTCCGTGACGACCTCGGTGTAGGCGACGCCCGGGCTCTTCCTCCCCTTGGCCGGCGCCACCGCGTCCTCGTCCTCGCCGGCGCCCTCGGCGCCCTCCTGGCCCTCGGCGACGGTCCGCTCCTTCTTCAGCTTGATGCGGAACGACTCCTTGGTGGGAGCTTTCTTGGCGATGTTCTCCTTCAGACGCTCGCCGGACTGCTTGAGCCGCTCGCCGGCCTGGTGCATCTTCTCCCTCCTCTCGGGCGGCACCACCTTCTCGCCCAGGTTGTGGAACTTGGTGCCCAGGTTGTCCTTGGTCTTGTGCATGTTCTCCTTGGAGAAGGCGGCCTTGATGGACTCCGTGCCCTTCATGACCGACTTCTTCAGGCGGGCGGCGCGGGAGGAGTCGGCCTCCTCCACGGTCAGGTACTCCTCGTCGGAGGACAGGTCGGCCGGGACGTCGTAGGCGTCGGGCTCCACCTCCAGCCCCTCCAGCCCCGGGCCTCTGGGAGACTTGGTGACGGCCACCGAAGGAACCTCCGTCTCGCCCTGCAGAGAGGAAACACATTCTGTTAGAGGATCAGAAACACTGAGTTTACCTTTATTTACCCAGGAACATCTGACTGACAGCAGTAACTGTGAGGAGCTACTGGCTGATTCACTGACTCACTTCTTTTCACACTGAACATTGGCAGGTTTCTGTGGAGATTATCTTTGTTGTTGCTGAAGAGAACTGAACTCTGACAGAACTGTGTCGGATTGAATTGTGATTGGCTTGGTTACTTCCTTGTTTTACTAAACTAAAAGGAACTGAGCTCAAATTCTTTCTTATTGCTGATCTGATACAATTATTACTTTTATGTTGTTTGTGCTTATTTTTCTTATGTTGAGTGTTTATTGCTGCTATTTTGCTTCTGTATTGCAAAGTTCTATTGATTACTGGGTATCTTCTGCATGGTTATAATTCCAGGGTTTGATGGTAATATTCTATGTTTGGTTGGGCAAGGCAAGGCAAGGCAGCTTTATTTGTATAGCACATTTCATACACTGAGGCAATTCAAAGTGCTTTACAGAGTAATAAAAAATACAGTAAAGGTAAAAAATGTACAATTAAAAAGTGCAAAAGTACAGACAAGAGATCCACAAGATAAAAGACTTAAAAAGTAAACTAGTGCAGTTCAAATCAAGTGAAATAGAAAGATAAAAAATACAGTGCAAGAGGATTAGAAAAGTGAAAAGTGCATTAAAATCACATTTAAAAGAAAATAAAAAAGATATAAGTAAATAAATATTACAGTGCAGATGAGTGTTTGCCCTAGATTTCTTAAAAAGCCCTGGCGAACAGAAACATTTTATTTCAAAGATTGATTTAAAAGATTGTAAAGTGGAGGCAGACCTCAGATCAGTTCTGGAAGTTTGTTCCGGGCATGAGGAGCATAAAAACTAAAAGCTGCTTCTCCATGCTTTGTTCTGACCCTGGAACAGTTAGCAGACCAGCACCTGAAGACCTGAGGGGTCTGGCGGGTTCATAACACTGAAGGAGATCAGAAATGTATTTTGGTCTTAAACCATTAAGTGCTTTATAAACATGCAACAGAATTTGGGGGTTTAGTGCCTTGCTCATGGACACCTCGTGGTACAGTATCTGTTGAGGGAGGGGAGGGGAAGGGGGTGGGGGTGGGGGATTGTGTCTCTGTCACTCCTCCTGCTCAGATATCACCAGACAATCCGGGGATTCGATCCTGTGACATTCCATTCACGATCTCGCTTCTCCGTCCATTAGACCGCTGAAGCTGCTGCTTCGCTATGCGACTCATCGGGATCGGGATCGCCACATGATATTCCTCTGAGGTGTCCTGTCTGTCTGAACCCAGCTGCAGCCCTCTCCCCCCCTCTGAATCCATCTGGGACCTTTGTGGGATCAAGTTCTGCTATTTTTACAGAGGAGGAGTAACTGAGACCGGTCCAGACAGGAAGCTGCAGGCTGACGCTCGCCCCGCTGGCATCGACCACACCTGGAACTCAAGGAGGACTCTAATAATAACAACACCACCTTCTTTTTTTAAGCGTAACGCCTATTGCATATTGAAAATAATCTTGGAAACTTTGCAAATGGCTGCGACAGGCAACTCTTTGAAAAAATTTTGAACTTCAATACCCAGAATTCCTGTGTGGTGAGGTCAGTGAAGCGGTCTGTGATGCTTTCATTTGGACAAACCGGGAGAATCTACAGCGGCGGAGTTTGTAACATCACCTGAGCATGAGATTTTCTTTCTCCGGTTTCATTTGCATGGATTAGAATTGATTATTTATATCATCTCTTGTATTATTTATCTTTAACAGCCTCAATCTTTTTAACCAAGGGTGCCAATTATTCTTTAGCGCTGTTTACTAAGTTTAATCTCTCTAACAAGCATCTTCAAAATCTTTCAAAACAGAAGAGAAATAACATCCAGAGGGCAGGAATCCTGGTTTAAGCCGTGAAACACTGCATGGTCATTTGCTGTGTTTTTAAACCCAATCTTCTCTGTGTACATTTTAAATCTCTGTGTAACTTTGGGTTGTGTCTCTTCCTCCATGATAAAACCCCAAAATCAGTGATTCTGTGATCTGTTGCTCCGGTAGAGGAGACTGGAGAATTGTGTTTTTTTTCTCTCTCTCCATTCACTGCCATTGTCTGGAGGAACAGTCTGAAAATCACTTCTAGCACATAAAGGAACGCCGACAAAGCAGATTCTGACAATATATAAAAAACTAGTCCTGCTGCTGAATTGTTCTGAAGTGAATCTCTTTCTTTATGTTTATTAAACCTTTCAGTCTGTGGAAGACCGAGATCCGGTCAGAGGAAACTTATGCCGATGGAACGAAGAAAATAATACGTTTACCAATACTAGCACAATTGTAAATAGGGGAAAAAAGGACAGGACTTTGACAAAATAGATTCTGACAATGAAATACGAATCTCACTTTTTTTTTGCCTTTTACAATTGTTGCTGGACGTGTTATTTTCTTCGTTCCATCATCATAAGTTTCCTCCGACCGGATTTCGGTGTTCCACTTGTTCAGACTGAAAGGTTTAATAAACATAAAGAAAGAGATTCACTTCAAAACAATTCAGCAGCATGACTAGTTTTTTTTATATATTGTCAGAATCTGCTTTGTCGGCGTTCCTTTATGTGCTAGAAGTGATTTTCAGACTGTTCCTCCAGACAATGGCAGTGAATGGAGAGAGAGAAAAAAACACAATTCTCCAGTTTCCTCTACCAGAGCAAGAGATCACAGAATCACTGATTTGGGGGTTTTATCATGGAGGAAGAGACACGACCCAAGACTCTACCAGAGCTACACAGAGATTTAAATTACATTTACATTTAGCTGACCTGCATGTTCAGAGCAGCTCACAGCGCCTGCATCAGGGGAAGCAGAGTAAACTCCTAGATCGGCAACACAAACAAGTCAATTCCTGAAGGAAAATCATCGTCTCTTCCCATCAGTCCCGGGCCGGCAGCACCTGCTGCGCCCTACAGGTGACTTTGGATGTGAAAGCCAATTAATCCTAATTAAGATCCGGCCACCAGCAACGATCACACTCATTAATCAAGGCGGAGTCATCAGACCGCGTCCAGACAGTGTGAATGACACAATAATTACAGCAGCAGGGAATGTGGGTCAAGGCTTTTATTAATAACCTTCACTTGTGGCGGTGAGACTGGCAGAGGAACGCTCAGCAGAGGAGGAGGAGAGACAGATTTACATGTCAGGGATTTAGTTTTAGATTTAGACACTTTTATCCACCACTTGCTATGTTCACAGGCTCCAGTTTAAAGTCTTATTCAGGTTTAACTGTTTCCATGAACCTTTGATACCTTGAGATCTGCAGTCTGAGACGTCGTACAGACAGAGAGGGTCGATCCTCTGCTGGAATGCGGTAAATCATCAGCTTGTTCCAATACTGGAATATAAAGAATATAAAGACTGTTTCTACTTTTTATTATCCTTTCTTACCTATTTTTTATCTTTCTTTTTGTAATGTCATTTTACTAGACAAATGTTTTATTGAATTTGCCTTGTGTATGAAATGTGCTATATAAATAAAGTTTGCCTTTGCCTTGCGATCCAGTCTCCCTGTTTTCCATGAATAAACCAGTTAACAGAATATTCCCCTTCCCTCTTTGACGGAGCAATAGCTTACTTCTAACCTTGTGGATCCCAATAGTAAGAGCAGTAGTTCTGCTCACCGCCATGTTATTTGTTGGCATCAAATTGTACCCATAATGCATAAATGAGACTGACAGACCAAAGGAGAAAGCAGTAACCAGTTTAATATGGGAGTGAGCCGGGAGTCTGATTTTACCAGCTTTCTCTAACCCAGTTATGATGTTTACATGCATCGACCCAAAACCAGCTTACTGGAGGGTTAAAGGAGAAGTTCTGTGATTTTGGACTTATATACTGTATTTCCTCTAATAGTGGCCGGTAGTCAATTAAAAGCCGGGTCTCCGACATGAACAAATAAAGGCCGGCCCCAAATACAGGCTGGGGAAAAAACAAAGGAAAAAACAACGGTGGATACCGGTAAACTCCTGGTGCCTGTTATATAATGTAACTGTAGTTTGTAGTAACGTACAAGTGCCACAAGATGGCGGTATGCCACAAGACGGCTCGGCCGGCGGAAGTCTCCGGAGCGTGCCGTCGTCGATTACCGTAATTATCAGTAATGCGTCGCAGTAACAAAAAAACGGCTACCTAACGAACCCCAACAGAAGCAGATCAGAAAACAAGGAGGCTTCGTACTAAAATATGAGCAAATATACTTATCAGAGGGAATTAGAAATAAAGGCCTGTCTCTAATATAAGCCTGCTTCCAATAAAGGCCTGCTACCCTCTGCAGTTGAGGTAAATAAAGGCCCGGGCCAATATTAGAGGAAATACAGTAATTTGTCTCATACCTGCAGGCCTTGGACCCACAGACAATAATGACTCTATTTGGACTCACTGTTAGCAGAAAGAGGCGGTGGAGCTCACTGTTTCAACTGACAGCTGACTCTGCAGACAATACTGTCTGTGGGCCCAAGAACTACAGGGATGAAGAGACTCATTATATATGAGAACAAAATCAATGGGCTTATCCTTTAAGAACTGGATGCTGCACTGGAATAAGCAGCCAATAGTAAGAAGTGGCAGGTTCAGAGTCTGTTGTTGTCTGGTAGTGAACGATCCTGTCACCACAACATCTGACCAACAGAAGCAGTTTGGTAAAGACGAAGAATAGAAAGAGCTCAAAAACTTTCCAAAAGGCCTGAAGTACATGATCAGTTCATTCCAGGAGTTATTTAGTGATGAAGTGTTGTAATTTACTTTTTTTTTGAGTTCCCACTTTCCCTCAACCTGCCTCGCCTACTTCAGCTTCAGATAGTGGTTTCCTACATTTCCCAGAATGCCTTTCAACAACCCTCAGAAAACAGTTGTGAACCTGTTGTATTCAGCTCTTGGTTTTTATGTGTTGGAGGAGAGAACAATAGTGAGAGCAAGAGAGCGAGAGTTTCCAGTCCAGAAAAAGTTGCACCTCTAACTCAAACCCCAGCCTGTCTCTCTGCTGCAGTGCATTCTGGTCTCTCTCCTGCTGCTGTGGGTGGAGAAATTGGCCTCTCCTCCTCTCCTCTGATGGATCTCTCCCTGTATGATTGTTGAACGTCTCTCGGTGCCCTCGCTCTTTGATTCTGAGGGGCTGACACCAAAACCTGACGTTTACCGCTGAGGTTTTACATCCTGAAACATTTCCTCATATCAAACTCCACTGGAGCTGCTGGAAACATCTGGAGGTGACGTCACTTCGTCTACGATTGGCCGGTTATCCACCAAGAAGAAAAACACAACAAACTACTGAATGGAGCCAGAAATGCATCAACAAGAGCTGTTTTCTAACACTGTGTAAGTGTTTTAGATTGGATTCTCCCTTTAAAAAAATCACCTGACATTGCTCAGCTACACTCATTTCCACATGATAGAAATATCACAAGCTAAACCCATTAACTCCCGCCAAAATTAAACACCGTCCTTTAATGTCCTTTGTTTTGACCAGCAGACGAGCCCCGATGTAAAACAGCAGCCATTCATCTCTTTCCCATTACCGCCTGCTGTCCTGCCGCTCATTATTCAGCCTCGCCACCGGCGCTGACCGTCTCTAACAAACACTCATCGCTTCCTGGCTGAAGTTAAACGAGCGGGCGGCCGCCGCCGCATCACAGGCAGAAACTCTATATTAGGAGATGAACGGCCGGCGAGCCGAGGCCTCAGAATAACCGACAGCAGATCGGTCATGTGGAAACCCAACACTACGACAGAGCCGGACCCGCCCAGGGAGCGCACGGCTAAAACAGGACTCATTGTGCAGCTGAAGCCCAAAGCACATCCAGGATTATTCTCATGTTGGGACAGAACGGGCTGCAGGCATGTGGAGGAACTCTCCGCTGCAGTCGGATACATATAATCATCTTAACTATCAAAACATTTGTGTTTCACAGCACATGACATCCTGTTTGGCACTAGGATTCAACCAGTACGGGTTTCTGAAGGCCAACACCGATGTTTTATAGAATGACATTGCCGATAGCTGATATTTTGTGCTGATATTCAATATCTTATCTAGTGGTAGGGAACAAAATAAGAGCCGAGAATGAAAGGTGGAAAGTATTTTTCAACACTCGACTGGGAAATATCCTCTTAAAAAGTCACTAGTTCACTAAATAATACCATTATAACAAAAGAAACCAGAAACTGCTATACTCTGTACTAATTTCCTTGCTGCTGATTTTATATTTATACATATACAGCCAATATGTTCATACATACATATATATATACTGACTTATAGTTACTTGGATTTCAGCATTTCCCCCCACAATTTTCCTCTTATCAGGGTGGAAAAGCCTCTGAAACAGCATTTAAAAATATAATACAAAGTATATAGCACAATAATACTAATAGTACAAAGAAAATCAAATGTAATGTCAGGTTATCCAGGTGAACGACACTGACTGGCTGATATCTGATATTTAATAAAAGGTCAATATCGGTCCCATATATCAGCAAACCAATATATTACCATAACCCAACTGTGAAGCTGTAAGTTTGTGTTTCTCTGATCCAATGCACTAAAGTCATATATTGATTTACATTTTACATTTAACATTGAGACAACACAACACAACTAGAGTAACTTGCAATAACTGCAACACTAGAATAGGCTTCAGTTCTCAGAGCAGCCAACAACAGGAAGGAGGTCAAGGGTCAGAGGTCACCGCTCCCTGAAAATAGGTGAACCAAATATTCCTGAGTCATGATTGATTTTGTATGATAGAGGAGCGCTAGGGAATGAAATAAGAGCAATGATCTGAGATGAAATAATACTAAAGACTTAATAATAATAATTCTGACGCTACTTAGTCCAACTGCAGTTGTAACAAAAGAAACCAGTCATTGTAAATACTCTGTACAGCCTGCTAACGTCCTCGCCACTGATTTTATATTTATAAATATATAGCAAATATATTCATACATATTTATATTTATATAATGTAGTATAGGGGCCGGTCATAACTATATATTTACTTACTACTACTTTTAGAAGATGTAATATTGACTACTTTTTGTTTGTTGTTGTTACATGTTCGAAATAAACAAACATACCTATAAGGATACGGATAACACTTTACAATAAGGGTCACTAATAAGGGTCGCTTAATAAGCATTAACTAACCCTTAATTAACAGTTAACTAATGTCTCTTGTAATCATTTACTAATGGTGTTCATGTTAACTAAGGTATTAATTTATACATTATTTAATAGTCATCTTTATAAACTATTAAATAATGTATAAATTAATACCTTAGTTAA